>NC_056735.1:172311490-172323990 GCF_019279795.1 Protopterus annectens | reverse complement strand
ACGATTTTTATTAGTTTGGAATAACTATAAAGTCTATACTTTCTGGAAAATGTGTTACAAAACCATGCAATATGTATTGAATCTTCATATTGATGTTATATGTATATATCTTTTTCGTATATGTATTTTACAACCTACTTTTGTTGCAGCTTTTTTGCAAAACTTAGGGCTGATTGTTTTAGCAACCAAGATTGGTTGGTAGGTAAAAAGATTGTAATATGTTTCAATAATTCAATTATTGTTTTATTAGTTAACTATCCCGCCAGAATGGATAGTATTTAAGCCTGTATCATTTTTTGTGATTTTATCTGATGAAGCGTAGCCTTGTACTACGCGAAAGCGCTTATTCATTTTCCATTAAAGTGAATCTTGATTTGTAAGCTGTTTCGAGTTTGGATTTTTCAACAGTGAAGTTTATATATCGTGTTGGTGTCTCCTGCTACTGTTTTTGTATTGATTGTAAAGAGTTACAAGATTTAGTACATGTTTCTGAACAGGTGGGTAAGCATTCTTTGCAATGTGGTTTTGATGCTGTACAGGCCTCGTCTAGGGTGGCTGCCACTGGGTCAGTTCTTCGCAGGCACGCCTGGCTGAGGGATCAAAATTTATCTGACCATGTTAAAACAAGGATTTTAGATGCTCCTTTACAATCTGATGTGTTGTTTGGTTCTCCTGTTGAGGCAGTTTTAAAGAAAATGGAAGACAAGGCTAAGTCTATGCAGACTGTTAAAGATTTTTTGCAGGTTCAGCCTCCAAAGTTTAGTAGAAATTGGCCTGCTAAAGGGTGGACGTATCCTTCTTATGATTCCCAGTCTAGGGGTAGATTTAGACGTGGTAGGGGCAGAGCTCAGGGCTCTTTCAGGCCTAGAACAGGGAGTTCTCCTGCACAGTCTTCAGGTGAGGGCAGGGGTCAGTCCTTTCGTAAACAGACCCAATGACCTACCTTTTCAGCTGCCAGAGCCTTCTGCCTGGCAGCACCTTTGGGAGGAAGGTTGGCACTTTTCAAAGAAAATTGGAGTTTAATTACCCAAGACAGATGGGTATTGGATATCATACACCAAGGTTACAGGTTTTATTTCCATACCTTGCCTCCTTTCAGAGGCATGCCAGACGTTCCTCCTCAACAAAGAATAGAGGCTCACAAGCAAATTTCTCTGTTACTTCAACTAGGGGCCATACAGCCGGTCCCTATGCCAGAAGTGGGCCTAGGATTTTATTCTCGCCTGTTCCTAGTACCAAAGAAGGGGAACACGTGGAGACCAATTTTGGATTTATCTATCCTCAACACTTATCTGGACATTCCCAAGTTCAAAATGTTGACGTTACAACAGCTTTTACCTCTGCTGGGCAAAGATCATTGGATGATAACTTTGGATCTCAAGGAGGCTTACCTTCATGTTCCTATCAGACTAAGTTGCAGGAAGTATCTGCGTTTTCGAGCTGGGACTTCTCACTATCAGTTCTCTGCATTGCCCTTTGGCTTTTCTACTGGCCCCAGAGTGTTCACGAAAGTTCTGGCTCCAGTGATAGCTTTCTTCAGGCTAAAAGGAATACAGATCTATCCTTATTTGGACGACTGCCTGATTCTGGCTCAAGGAAGGGAAGAGCTTCTTCATCATTTGGAATATGTGATAGCAGTGCTAAGATGCCTGGGGTATTCTGTGAACGAAATAAAGTCCAGTCTAGTACCCTCTCAGGACATGTGCTTTCTGGGTGTAAGACTGAATACAGCATCCCAGATGGCCTTTTTAACCCCGGACAAACAAAAGAGTCTTTCCCTTTACTTCCATCAACTATCTCATCAGTCCTGGCTGACTGCAAGGACAGTCCTTCAAGCCTTAGGGTTCATGGCATCTTGTATTCTGGTGCTTCCCAATGCCAAACTGCATATGAGGAAGCTGCAATGGTATCTCAAAAATGTATGGACACAGCACTGCCAGGATCTGGACACTGTCCTTCAAATAATACCTTGCATTCAAAAGGAATTTTTGTGGTGGGCTCAGGAATGTCACCTAAACAAGGGACTCTCTGTGACCCGGCCAGAGGCGAGTCAAATTTTAACGACAGATGCCTCAGACAAAGCTTGGGGAGCTCATCTAAATGGAAAGTGGATACAAGACAAGTGGCCTGCCAGACTACATCTACATATCAACCTGAAGGAGATGTTAGCAGTCCAGTTTGCATTAATAGCTTTCAAGGATTTACTTCTTCCAGGGCAGGTGTTGATTCTAACAGACAACACAACTGTCATGTGGTACATCAACAAGCAAGGGGAACGATTCTTATCCTCTATGCAGGCAAGCAATGATTTTGTGGGAGACTGCTCTCAGTTTACAGCTCAATCTTCAGGCAAGGTTTCTGCCAGGAGCACAGAACTCCTTAGCAGATGTGTTGAGCAGACGAATTATGGATCCCCATGAGTGGAAATTGGATCCTCATGTATTTCAGAAATTGACAGTGTCATGGGGAACTCCAGACATAGATCTGTTCGCTTCTCCACTAAACCATCAGCTGCCAAAGTTTTGCACAATAAGGTTTCATCCCACAGCTTGGAAAGTGGATGCTCTTTCTTTCAATTGGAGCAATCTTCATGTGTATGCCTTTCCACCTCTGCCTCTCCTCCTAAAGGTACTTCTAAAGGTCAGACAGGACAAGCCAAGGATGATTTTAATAGCTCCAGATTGGCCTCGACAGCACTGGTACCCATTACTGAGAAGTCTGGTATGGAAGCCTCCATGGCCTTTGCCTTCGATTCCACACCTGTTGTCACAGGAGGACAGCCATTTGCTCAATGTCAAACTTCACTCTCTTCACCTAACAGCCTGGCATATTCTGTTTTGAACCATAGAGGGTCTCAACTTCCACAACAAGTTTTGAATGTGATTTTGGAAGCTAGAAGGCCTAGTACAAGGAAAGTGTACGCAGATAAATGGAAGAGATTTTTATTTTGGAGTGCAGCGAAGGATTTTGATGTTTCTGAGCCTAATTTAAGTGTGGCTCTTCAATATCTTACTGAGTTACTGGACAAAGGTTTGTCCTTCTCTTCTATTAAGGTTCATGCTGCAGCAATTTCAGCTCACTATGAATGTGACCCTCCATTGTTTTCTCATCCTTTGTTCAAGCAATTTCTTAGAGGGGCAAAGAATATAAGACCCCCCCCCGTAGAGCTCCTACTCCTGCTTGAGATCTCAATTTTGTGTTGGAGAAACTCACTCTACAACCTTTTGAGCCTGCAGCTACTTCTGAGTTGAAATATTTATCATGGAAGACTGCCTTTTTGTTGGCCATTACCTCTGCAAGAAGGGTTTCTGAATTACAGGCCCTTATGGCGGTTGAGCCTTTCTTGATTTTCCATAAGGATAGGGTATCTTTGCGTACTAATCCTTCCTTTATGCCTAAGGTGGTTTCTAGTGTGGCTTTAAACCAAACTATTCATTTGCCTACTTTTTATGCAAATCCCCAAAATAAAGGGGAAAAGATTTTGCACACTTTAGATGTACACAGGCAGTTGCGATATTATTTGGACAGAACTAAAGGGTTCAGGCAGTCTCAGCAGTTGTTTGTTTCTTTTGCTTTGAGTTCTCAGGGCAAGCCTGTGTCAAAACAAACTATTTCTAAGTGGATTGGGTTTTGCATTGCTTTCTGTTATTCCCATCATGGCAAGGAGATTCCAGCTGGGATTAGGCCTCATTCCACTAGGGCTACTGCCACTGACAGCCTTTTGAGGGAGTGGCAACCAAGGATATTTTGGAGGCAGCTACTTGGAGTTCAGTGCATACTTTCTCTAGGCATTATCACCTGCCACTTTACTCTAAATCCAGGGCTGGTTTTGCCACTGCTGTTTTGCAGGGCATTTTGGAAGCTCCTGCTTCCTTGTAGTTTGGCCATCCTCCCTTACCTCTGCTTTGGGATTCTACCCAAGTGTAAGGACTGCAGCAATGTGAGATGAAGAACATAGTACAGTTTTGTACCTACCATAAATGTAGATGTTCGAAGATCCACATTGCTGCAGTCCAATTTACCCTCCCTCCTTCCCCTCTGTAGTTAGAGGTGGTTGTGTGGGTTGGGTTGTAAATATTGTGTAAATTGTGTATATTGTACATATAATTAGTGCAAGGGTGGTTGGTTGTTTGTTTGCTGTCTTTTGGTTTTGACCTTTATTTTTAGGGTCTTCTGACATCTGGGGCAAGAAAAGACTGAGGATATGACGTCGGTCATGCGCATTTGTACCCTGACGTCCTGATGTCAGTCAAATGCGCCTTGACCGACGTCAGCCTTATACTTTGATATTCGGGCCGACCGAGGACAGCGGACTACCCAAGTGTAAGGACTGCAGCAATGTGCATCTTCGAACATCTACATTTATGGTAGGTACAAAACTGTACTTTTCTATTACACAGGGCTAGACCCGTTTAACTTAGAGGACCTAGTCCTCGTGTAACTCTATTATTTGTAATTTTCATTTAAAAATGTTCCTGTGTGACGGAATCTCTGTGTGTATGTGTTAAAACAAAACTTGGTCTGTTTTAGTTGAAAGACCTAGTTTTCTCTTAACACTTGGCTAGGCCCATTTAACTTAGAGGACCTAGTCCTCAGTTATTCTCTATTTCTCCTCTGGTTTTGCGTGTGTGTCTGCAATGTCTAAGGATATCAAGGAGCATAAACCCTCTGGGTTCAAAAAATGCATGAAATGCTCCCAGAAAATGTCATTAACGGATGGCCACGGTAGCTGTGTCTACTGCTTGGGAGCCATCCATTTGCAGGAATCATGTTTGTTCTGTCATGCTTTCTCTCCTAGAGTGTTGCAGGAGAGAAAGAACAAGCTGTTACTCAAGGGTCTTCTGAAGCCAACCTTCGAGGAAGCCTTATCTGGCTCGTCAGCTTCTTCTTCTAAGTCTTCAAAATCCAGATCTGACTCCAAATCTAAAGCTTCAAAAAGGCCTTCTCCGGCACCGGCTGGTGTCTCGGAGCCGCCTTCCAAATTAACAAAATCTGTCTCCTTGATTCCTCAGTCTTTGGAGCCAAAGAATAGAACCATGGTATCAGAGTCAGTCACAGCTGCTTCGGTGCCAACTGCTGAACCTTTGGAAATAGTTGACTCTACTGCTCGGAGCCGGTCTGTAGAATCCCTACCGGTCTCATTGCTAATCAAGTCTCCAGTGCCTGCTAAGTCGAGATCCCCTACTTTATCTTCCAGATCTTCCAGGAGCCTTTCGGAAGGAGATGTGGAGAGGGTAGTACTGAGACTCCTGAAGTCGTCTACTCTGCCTAAATCTTTGCTGGCTCCAACCCAGTCGGCTCTGGAGCCACTCGAGCCAGTTTTGCCCTCATCTGTGATTCCTCCTCCAAGCCATGTTGGCCTTTCGGAACCCTCCGTTCTGGCTCCCCTTGCTGCTGCATTGGAGCCGAGATCAGCTCCGACACACTCAGCTCCATATGTCGTGTCCAGGGACCAAAGCTCTTCTGTCGGCACCGATGGGGAGGGTTTGAATCGATAGCCTTCGGTTCCGAGCCTTCCTCTCAGTGCTTCCACCAGAGTGAGCTCAGATCCTGCATCTATCTTGGAGCTGATGGCTTGGGCTCCGGCACCATCCTTTGTCTCTTCGGAGCAGGGAGGGTCTTCGGAGCCGGAGAGGTCGACTTTTGAGGTAATGAGGATTGTGCTGTCTTAATCTACAGGCCCTGCCAGTGGTACAAGCACTCTTCCCCCCACTTCGGTCTCAGTACCTACTCTCTCCGGTGACAGCAGAGACCCGCAGCCTCATGAGCCACCGGCTGGTGGTCCCCACTCTTCCAAGGCCTCCCCAGAAGGTCCCTTCGAGGAGCCTCCTCAGAAGAGGGTATGCAAAAGGAAGCATATTGACTCCCAGGATGAGTCTCTGACATCGGACACTGACCTCGGGGAGTCGGAGGGGTCCCCCAAGTCATCCTCTGATGATGTCTCCTTTGTGGACGTCCTAGAGATCCTTAAACAGAGGTACGACTGGCCCACTGTCAACCCTTCTGATGAGGAGTCTGTGTACCTGAAGGCTTTCGGGTCTCAACTCTCTGTATCTTGGGTGTCGCCACTTTTCGACGAACTAATGGATCTGGTTAGTCAGAAGGTGTGGGATACTCCCGATGCCGTGGAGCCAGTTCCCAGAAGACCAAATAAGTTCCTGTCTGCCCCTCCTGGAAAAGAATTCTTGTCTAAGGGCATTCCCGTAGATGCCATGGTGGTGGCGGTGACCACGAAGAAGGAGTTGGTGGAGACTTCTTCCTCTGTTCATCCGCCAAACAAGGAGTCTCGACAGATGGACAGATTTGGGAAGCGTGTATTTAGTTCAGCCACATTTACACTTCGATCTCTGAACTATCTTACCCACTTCACGAGATTGCAGGGGGATCTCCTCAAGGAGTTAGAAGATTTTATACAGGATGCTTGTCCTGAGGCAGTCCCTGATAGGATCTCTGCTCAGTTGTCCACCCTAAATTTGGTAGTTAACTTCTCAATGCGACTTATCTCCCATACGGCTGATGGAGCGAGCAGAGCAGCGGGTTCAGGAGTTGCCCTTAGGTGCCACTCCTGGATGCGCTTGTGTAATTTTGCGGAGCCTTTTAAGTCAACCTTCACCAGTGCTCCGTTTGATGGTTCCTCCTTGTTTGGTCCCAAGGTAAAAGAAACACTCGGTGTGAGCAGGAAGGAAAGACTCTCTCTGCCAGGGGAGTCTGTTTTACCGTTCCCTCTCGACCATACCCAAAGGTCAAATGGGGAGGTAAAATGTGGTTCAGAAAGTCCCAGAGGGTCTTTCCGGACACACAGAGTGAATCCTCCTTGAGAGGCAGAGGAGGAGGAAATGGTAGACATTGCCCTAGAGGCAGGGGCTGTCCGCAGTACCAGTAAGGCCATGATTCCTTTCAAGGGCGGCCTTATCAGCGCTCCTGATGTGGGGCCCAACTGCGTTTCTCTGGGGCCAGTCGGGGGTCGCATCTCTTTGTATTCAGAAGCCTGGCTAAATATAACCCAAAACAAGTGGGTACAAAGAGTTGTTACCAGAGGCTATATCATACCCGTTTCCCTTCCACCGTTTGTTCCCAAAAAATTCCTAGATGTTCCACCCACTCACAGGGATCAGGCAACTGTGGAGATCAACAAGTTGCTCTTGAAAAGAGTCATCCAGCCCGTCCCAGCAGACCAGACAGGATCCAAAACTTACTCCAGGTTCTTTTTAGTCCCAAAACGAACCGTAGACTGGAGGCCAATTTTGGACCTCAGCAGGTTAAACGAATCCGTGAAGAAGGACAAGTTTCAGATGGTCACACTGCAGTCGATACTCCCGTTGTTAGGGAAAGACTGTTGGATGTGCTCTCTGGATCTCCAAGACACCTACTACCTTATAAAATTGGACAAGGCATCAAGGAGATATCTGCGCTTCCGCCTAGGAGCCAGCCATTGTCAGTTTTGTGCTCTGCCCTTTGGTCTCACCACAGCCCCCAGGGTGTTCACTAAATGCATGGCAGTAGTGACAGCTCACCTGAGATGTCAGGGATTCCATGTGTTTCTGTATTTGGACGACTGGCTCCTTACAACTCCCACCAGGCATTTACTCATCCAAAACAGGGACGCCACCATTCAGCTTTGTGCTCAACTAGGGATCTCCATAAACTGGGAAAAATCTGCATTACTGCCCTCGCAATCTGTGATTTTTTTTTTTTATAGGCGCAGAGGTAGACACACTGGATATGATAGTATGTCTCCCTGCCAGAAGAGCACAAAACCTCATCTCACAAGTTCAGCATCGTCTTCCGCTTCAGAAGGTCAGAGCAAAATGGATTCTTCGACTTCTTGGAATGATGGCCTCAACCATTCTCTTAGTACCTTTAGCCAGGTTGCACATGAGAATTCTCCAATGGCTCCTGTTCTCCCAGTGGTCATTCCAATATCTACCGCTGAGTCATCCTGTCCTGCTGACAGAATCATGCAAAAAGGATCTTCATTGGTGGATAGCCCCCAACAACTTGTTCACAAGAGCTCCCTTTGTGCCTACCCAACCCGTTGCCACTGTGACCACGGATGCCTCCCAGGTCGGGTGGGGGGGCATTATCTTTGCAGGACTGTCCACGGCACATGGCAAGAACACGAGGCTCATCTGCATATCAGTGTTCTGGAGATGAGGGCGGTGCTTCTGGTGTTGCAAACAGTTCAAGACCTTCTTCCTCCAGGGACGATTGCGATACAGTCGGGCAACATGTCAGTTGTGTGGTATATCGACAAACAGGGCGGTACCACATCTTACCCACTCTGTTGAGAGGCCATGCGAGTTTGGGAATGGGCGATTTCTTCTCAGTGCTTTCTGGTGGCAACGCACATTCCGGGGACAACCAACGTAATAGCCGACAAGCTAAGCTGGGCAATCTTACTGCCTCACAAGTGGTCTCTGAAACGGGAAATAGTGGAACAGATTTTCTGTAAATGGGGACAACCTTGCTGTGACCTTTTTGCCAGCCCAGTCAATGCCAAGTGCAGCAGTTATTTTTCCCTAATTCCCCCTCGGGGGAAACACCCAGAGGCGCTCTGGTCCACGGGACTTCTGTATGCTTTTCCTCCATTCCCTCATCCCCAAAGTGATTCAGAAAGCCAATTGGCTGGGAAGCAAGTTGATCCTCATTGCTCCTTACTGGCCTCTTCAGGTCTGGTTCCCCTTCCTCGAGCCTCTTCTCCTGGACGATCCTTGGATTTTGGACCCAGTTCCAGATCTATTGACCTACATGTCGGGTTCTTTACTCTCCACACCCCCAAATTGACACATTGGCTGCTCCAGTTCCATCTCTAGTCAGTCTTCATGATGTTTCTTCATCAGTGTCCCATATTCTCTTATCCTCACTTAACCCTCAACCAGAAGGCTGTATGACAGTAAATGGAAAAGGTTTTCTATTTGGGCACAGAAAATGAATGTGGATCCTTACACCATTCCAATTCCTGTGATTCTGGAATTCCTTTCAGAACTTTTTCAGCAGGGATCTGCCCCGGCCACCATCAAAGTACAATTGGCGGCTATCACTCATTTTTATTTAGGGTCTCCAAATGTCAACCTTATGTCTCATAAGCTATGCAAGACTTTCTTGAGAGGAGCCACTTTACTGAGACCACCATTACAAGAATCTGTGGCTTCTTGGGACTTAACTTTTGTGTTGTCCAAATTGACATCCCCTCCCTTTGAACTGTCTCATTAATCTTCTTTAAAATATATGTCAGCCAGACGTGTATCTGAGTTACAAGCCCTGTCTTTTAAGCCACCTTATTTAATCTTTCATAAAGACATACCAATCCTTTGTTCTTTACGTACCAATCCTTTGTTTGTTCCCAAAGTTTGTTCTACTGTCACATTAAATCAGTCATTTGAGCTTCCACTTTTCTTTCCCAATCATTGTAATACAGCTGAATATCGTTTCCACCAGCTGGACGTTCATAGACAGCTACATTTTTATTTGCAACTGACCAAAGAATTTCAGAAGTCAGACCAAGTTATTAATTTCTTCTTCAGACTCCTGATTGGGCTTACCAGTTTCTAAGGTGACATTGTCTAATTGGATTTCTAGTTGCGTAGCCTTCATCTACAGCTCGGAGGGCAGACCTTTACCCCACAGGATCAAGGCTAACTCTACCAGGTCTCTGTCTACCTCTGCAACCTTTCAAGCCAGGGTACCACTTGTCATATCTGTGCAGCAGCTACGTGGGCTACCCCTCACACCTTTATTACTCATTATAAGTTGAATTTGGCTTTTAGGAGTAGAGCATCCTTTGGCTCCACGGTGCTCAGGAGGATTTTCCAATGAGCCACCCAAGAATAAGCCACTAGGGACACAGTCCCATATGTAAAAATGAAGGTGAGATTGGACTAACTAACATAAAGAAGTTATGTACTCACCATAACATTCCATGTTGGTAGTCCATCTCACCCTTTATTTTTACCAACCCGCCCTCCTGCCCCCATCCTAAAAGATCTGGAGGTAATACTTGAATTTTCTTGGTTGGTGACCCTTTAGTATTGGTTTGCTGGTTAGGAGTTTTTTTCTGTTTCTAGCGAGCAGCAAACAAGATCTGGGGATTGCACTGGTGCACCATGGGATACCTGCTTAGCCACGAGCCAACCAGAAGTCTTCAAGCTTGAAAATGGGCCGAGTCAGAGCCGAGGATCAGCTCCAAACAAATATGTAAAAATGAAGGGTGAGATGGACTGCCAACACAGAAAGTTATGGTGAGTACATAACTTTCTTTATATATCTATATATGTATATATATATATATATATATATATATATATATATATGTTTATATACATATGTGTATATATATATATATATATATATATATATATATGTATATATAAATATACATATATATATATATATGTGTGTGTGCGTGCATGTTTGTTAATGTCTTTGTTAATGTTATTGTTAATTGTTATTATAACAATATATGTTATATTTATATGTATACATATATATATATATATATATATATATATATATATATATATATATATATATAGTCTCTGATGCTTTTGCAGGTTTTTATTTAGAGCCTCCGAGTATGATTTATTGTATTTATGTGTATTTTTTTGCCAGTGCTGGTTTAGTATGTAGTTGTGAGGCTAGAGGTGTGGTGCAAGTGTTAACCTTCTTTTGACTGCTTGTTCCAGTCTTGGGTGGAGAGAGCTTCGCCTTCAATTTAGCTATATATATGCATCTCTCGTATATGTTAATGTTTTGTGGTAGGAGGAGAGGGTTGTCTGTGTACATGAGGCAGTTGTAACATTGCCTCAGGATCCCCAGGTTCACAGCTGGACTGGAGAGTATACCTGAAATTGCCCTTTGGTCATGCCTAAATAGTAGGGTGAGCTGCTTGGTTGGTGAGGTGTGAATAATGAGCCTTGCCCTGCTGGGCAATCAAGTGTTTGGGTATATTATTGCTTGCTATTAGGTCTGAGCAAGTGCTGGACTGTAGGATGCTTTTTAAGTGCTTAGGTTGAGAGTTAGACCACTTTCAAGGGAAAAACTGAAGAGGAGAGTTGGTGGAGCCGGGATAAATTTAGCCCTAGCTAACCGGTGCTGCCCGGACGTGCAAAACCGTGCAAACACGGTATTTACAGCAGGGAAATGAAATCGAAATTAGGCCAAAATGTCCTATAAACTACTACCTTCTGGGCTGGAACCACTCCTCCAGGGACAGATGGCTGCTCAAAACTCCCTCTCTCACAGGTTAACAGAGAAACCTCATTCTATCCAAGTAAGGTATGGGCAACTCAGGAAATTGTAACACAGCCCTGAATTTAGCACTAGCCTGGAAACTGGACTATACTAGCTTAGGAAGGTGGGCAACAAGGATTTTTTTTGGAAAGATAAGGCAAAAACAGTAAAAAAAATACACTTAAAACAGCTTTAAATGACTACAAACAGTAAAAAATACACTTAGACAGCTTTAGATGACAACAAGCAATCAGAAAAGGCTTTTAAACAAATTACCCAATTAACCAGTAAAAACAATCACAAAACTGAGCCCTGTTCCTGTAGTCTTCAATCAGACAAGTTCTAACTGCACACTCCTGCCACTGGGGTGCAGGGGAACCTTCTCCAAAAAAGAAGGCCTGGATTAGTGCTCAAGTTATACAAACAAAGCTAGATTCAGCAGGCCTGGATCTAGTCTGTGCTACAGCAAACAAGGAGAACCAAATTCAATAAGAACAGTTCAAATATGCAGGCACTATAAGCCTTTAACCAGAAATTCCCAGCTCAGAAGGGCAGAGTCCAGCCTCTCCTCCCACAATAGTGCAGACCATGAACCTTCTTAATGTAAAATAACTGGCCTGAAGCCTAAGTGCTAAAACCAGAACTAATACACTTTTAGAATAACACACACTGTGCCTTCAATCAGCAGTTCCCAACTTAGAAGGATGTAAGCTACCTGTCCTGCCACAACAGTGCAGACCACAAACCTTCCTAATGTAAAACAACTGGTCTGAAGCCCAAGTGCTTAAACCAAAAGGCTTAGAATGATAGTTACACCAAGCAGTAATAAATACAATTGAATACTTTTAAGATGATGCAAAAGCAAAATAAAGTAAGAAGAAACACAAATACAGTAAAAGCAGATGATTAAAGTGCAATTTTTTTTTGAGTGAGCAAATGAGATGGGACCAGGAGGAGTATCCAAATGCAAATTTACAAGAGGAGCAGGCATTTCCAAAGCCACCAAGAATAACACCAAAACAAAAGCAGGGAGGGTTGGTGGGGAAGTAACTGAAAAAACAGAGCAAAAACTTCCAGAACGATAGTATTCAATGCAACACAAATAAATCAATTAAATGCTGTATTATTTGAAAAAAGTACAGATAAAGATTTACTTAAATTTACTTATACGTCCAGTTGATTGCATGTAGGTCTTAGCTGGCCAAAGCAGAAAATCATCCAAAATGTACCAGTTATGCAGAAACCAAATATCATTGAAGTGAACTACCCCC